>NC_057814.1:521675415-521676053 GCF_018294505.1 Triticum aestivum | reverse complement strand
TCACCCTGTTCTTCCAGACCATCATTGTCGTTAAGATACGACAAGATATCACCTCCGGCTAAGATTATGTCCCCCAACACATCTTCTGCTTGCTCATCTCGTCCGTGCTCCATTGTTTCTGCAAATATTACAACATGGCAATTATTACACAAACATGACAGCAGGTGGATATATTAGTGCAAACGTAGACCTAGCTTATTCCGGGTTTGGGGTGGCCTAGGCAACGCTTCAAGGGTAGGGGCGCGGCGGGAGGGGGTAGGAGACCGACATCGTTTTTTTCTAGGGTTTGGGTGTCCTCGAGAGTTTTGGTCGAGCGAGAGGGCCAGGGGGTGCTCCCGTGGTATAAGTTATCACGGTCGAGAGGGGGTATACATATCGACCGTCCATCATGTCGAAGTTATCTGGGAGGGAGTTATATATATCGACAACGACGACATACATACACGGGAAAATAATGTTATCGGGGAGGGGGTATATATCGACCCCCCCCCACGTGTTGAAGTTATCGGGAGGGGGTTTTATATCGACAACGACGATATACATACACGGGAAAATAATGTTATCGAGGAGGGGGTATATCGACCCCCCCCCTCGTGTTGAAGTTATCCCCCCTCGTGTTGAAGTTATCGGGAGGGGGT